>NC_083314.1:115332172-115378218 GCF_963455315.2 Globicephala melas
TAGACAAATGTCCCATGAATACGAATTCCAAATAATTTATGTAAATGCTCACCCTCAAGCAGATAGAGCATAATTTCCCATTTTTTAAATGTAGACTCTGCATAATAACTTCTTTATGAAGTATGTAATGGGAGAAGTACTTTGTAAGAGAAACCTGACAAACACAACCTCAGTCAGATGTTCAAGGTTAACAGCAACAGTGATAAGTCACATTGATATGATAGTGATCATGTGTACCTTTGTTATGATGTAATGAGAATGACACTTTACCTCTGCGGTCTTGTTCCACAAAATCCATAACTTTAGTCTAATCATGAGAATCATCAGAGAAATATTGAGAGAGATTTTACAAAATACCTGACCAGTACTCCTCCAAACTGTCAAAGTCTTCAAAAACAAGAAAAGTCTGAGAAACTATCACTGCCAAAAGAGCCTAAGGAGACATGACAAGTCAATGTAATATGATATCCTGGATGAGATTCTAGAACAGTAAAAGGACATAAGGTAAAAACTATGGAAATCTGAATAAAATGTGGACTTTAATAGTAATGTATTAATATTGATTCACAAATTGTGATAAACTATACTAGTGTAAGTATTAATAATGCAAATTGAAAGCTATTCCAAAAATAAAAACTTTATTTTAAAAATCATTTGGTACTGTAGTAGATAGTATTAGATTTCTTATTTAATTGTGTACCCTTTCTGTGATAAGGTTATACTTCTTGAACTATTGATAGTAGGCTTCATTATATGACTTACTTTAGTCAATGAAATATGTGTGGAAATAGTTAAGGACCCTACTGAGAAACAGCCATGAGAGGTTTCCCTTGATAAGTACTTCTCTTGCATGAAAACAGCCATGTCCAGGCTCCTCTTTCAGCCTGGCTCCCAGAATGAATGTTTCATGGAATTGAACCATAAGTGACAATCTTATATATTCATCAGATAATGAGAATGAGAGCTAAACCTTAGTTGTAGTAAGCCACTAAGATTTTATTATATTAGAGTATAACCTAACAAAAATGACTAATTAAGAAATGTGAACACACAAGTAGTGTTCTGCTGAGACAAAAACACCAATATACGTGCCACTGGGTTTGGACTGGGTGGTTGGTAGAAAGGATATTTATTGTTGATTGGACAGATGGCAACCCATTATGCATGTGCACAGGTGAAACACTTTATATAGTTGTTGCCTCAGATAACCTAGAAGATGGATAATATACGGAATGAGGTTTGTAGGTCAATAAGCTGGAAAACAGAAAGCTACTCGTGTTATTGGCTGCATTTGATAAGATACTTTAAGAAAGATGAACTCAAAAAAGAATTGGACATTTTACTAACAGGGATGAAAAATAAATTCTTCTTTCATTTCTCCCATTAAAATATAACATTAGGAAATTTTAATGAGAGAGACTAATTAAAACTCAGTCGCATGGCAAAGCCCAACTTGGGGGGAGCCAAAAGTTGCTGTTAAACTTAGAAGTGATTAATATGGCACCCAGTAAATATCTCCAACCAGGGAAAATGTCTCGTGAAAAAGACTCAGAGTGAGACTTTCCCATGGAATCCTGCCAAGTGTAAAATATTGGCAGTTAAATCTAGAGAGAAGCACATCTTACAAGGGGGATGGGTGGGGAACAATGTGTCCATAGACATTGGTAACAAATAGATAAAAATCATTTTTATGTTTTTTGAGGGAGTTATACCAGCACCCTAACGTAAATAGACTTTATCTGAGACTTGAAATTCCCTTTAGGTACTAGGGTTGCCAGAGTTAGTAAATAAAATACAGAATGCCTAGTTAAATTTGAATTTCAGATAGACAACAATTTTCTTTTTAAGTAAAACTATGTCCCCTAGAGTATTTGGGACATACTTATACTAAAATATTTATGGTTTATCAAAATTCAAATTTAACCGAAAGTCCTATATTTTATATGGTGATCCCATTTGGGGATTCACATTTCTGTAGGCAAAAAATAGACTGAAAAACCTTATGAGCACCCCAGGAGGGCATATTCTTTAATATCTTCTTCAGACATAGCCAAGGAGGAAAATGAAGAATGTCCTAGCAGAAGTCAAATCCAAGAGCCATCACCAAAGGACCAAGGAGCTACTCCCAGGAAACAACATCTCTTCAAGAAATGTCCTATTTCCCTCCATTGCCATGTGATCTGCAGTAGGGGTCTTGTGAGGGGATTATGCCTTCACCTCTGTGAAGCAGCTTTGGCCTTGTGGTGACTTTGACGTGACTTGTGAGGGAAAGTAACTGACATTGTTGAGCAGCAACTTAAAGCATCATCACGTGGTACTACAAATGCTCTTTTCCTCTGCTACCATATCAGCAGTGTTCCAGCAAGGAGCTTCTCTTTCAGCTTGGATTCCATAATGAAGAAAATACATGGAGTGAACCAACATTTACTTGCAGCTAAGATGTAATATAAACCAAAAAAATCAATATTTTTGAGGGATGGGTGGAGGGAGCAAGTCACTAGATTTTGATTTTATTGTTGTTTGCTAACCAATTAATGCAGGTTCTAACAGGTTCTGGGAGAGCACTCATTCATTCATTCTTTTCTTCATGCATTCCAGTCACAATGGAGCTGTGGTTTATTAGAGCTATCAGAGACTTTTATGATGTAATCCAGATTAAATGGTTTGCCCAAGGTCATAGAATAAAGCAAAACTTGGATTCAGCTCTTTATTTGGCACTTAATATGGGCTTGTTGCTGTTAAAGATACTGACAAGTATAAGTAAAATATTCCTTGACTTCAAAGAAACTAACCACTTTACTAGGAAGATAAATTTTACATATGTAAAATACACACACACACACACACACACACACACACAAAGGCAAGGGTGCCTTGGATGCCTCTCCTTCCACACTTAAACGCCATCGGTGAATTGTCTTTCTTTTCCAAGAGAAACTCTGACACCTGTTTAATAGTAACATATTTGTCATTTCTAATACAATATAATGGGACATAATTTTATAAATGCAACTAGGGACTGATATGCTAAGGATTTTGCCAAGATCTATAAATGTATCCAATAAAAGCAAAACAAAAAATAAACTGTCGTTCTAATCAAATCATTTTGGTTGTGAAGAATAAACATCCATTGAACATACTCTAACAAATAGAGGCATGGGAAGTTTTTAAAAGGATTTGAAAGAAGTGGAATGTAGGCACATGGGAACTAACACATCTTGAAACAATTACATGAGCATCACATGTTTATGATCCAGCAGGCCTCTTGTTTCTTAGCATCCTTTCCACTTCTTTTGTCTGCAGGTGAATTTTTCCTGCCCACCCATTCTATTTATTCATAATTTTGGAGGTGGGTTTTATTTACTGTAATGCTGGTTCTGGCCAAATATTTTGCATAACTTGATCAATCCAGAGCCCTTTGCCTTCTGACCTCAGTTTCTGTGCCTCTTATTTCAGATAATTGAGAGGAAAACTGGTTGACTATTGATTGGATCCCTTTGGATAAGATGTTCACTCTGGTCTAATTACCTATAAACATTGAAGTGGGGTCATCTGGTATGCTGGATATATCTTCTAAGAATTTAAAGAAAACAACTTATGTTAGAAGGAATTAGGTATGGAAGGCAATTTAAACTGACATGTTGTACACAAAGACATGGTCTCTAAAAGCAACACACACACACACGAGTTTCTACGTATATATTTATATGAATCAAGAATTCAAAAGATTTAAAAATCTGTCCAAGAGGGCCAACTGGTGCAAATGTATTATATTTTGGCATTGTTCTGCTTCATATACATTATAATATTAATTTTGTATTAATTTAAATTTCATATAAGGTTGATTTATTGAAATACAGGAGGTATTGATGCAATTAGAGGCATTTTACTTATTACGTTTGCTTTGATCTAAATTGTTGGTGATTTGAAAATCTTAATTTCTGAGTGAATTATAGAGATAGTTTTATTGCTTGAGTTTACTTTTTGTATAATTAGGATGTAGTAATTTAGTTTATATATTTTCTGTTTAATTGAGTTAACAATGTCTGCTGAAAATACAATCCTATTAGCTGATTTGAAGAAATGTCTACAATTAACTCTCTTATTAGGACTGATTGGATAAGAGTGACTTTTATCATAGGCCTATTGTATTCTGAATATCAATATGAAATAATACCAATGAATAAGAAAATACATTAAAAAAGAGTTTGCATTCATTGACAAAACCCCAAGGGTCTAGTGAATACATTTAAATTAATGTTGAGCTTAGAAAGATAAAATTTAAATCCATAACATTTAGGAAATATTTTGTGTGTGAATAATGTACATTAAAGAATAAGAGTTTTATAATTATTTTAACCTATTCACTTGATAATTTTTTTTAAAGTATGAAATAGATGCTTTTATACTTTCCTTTTCAGTTGAACATATTCCATATTTCCTACATGAATGCAATGAGAAAATGTAGGTAATGTGTTAAAATTAGTGGCTGGTAAGTAGTAAGAACTCAACAAACATTATCTTTTGTTATCTTGATCATTGTAATTATCTTCATTTTCATCATCAGTCCTCTTTCTGGATATGCAGCAACATAACAAGGTAATTCAAGATAATGTACGTTTTGCATTACTTCAGTGTTGATTATCAAAATATTAATTTTTGAAAAATCTAATTTCTAAGAGACCCTATGAATGATTTCACAGATAAATGCAGTTTGAACCTGTATTTATATTGCACATAATATCCACCCAATTTCAAAATTTTTCCTTAGGTATGACAAAATAAATTCTCTTATGCTCTTTATTTTCCTTTATGTCTCCAAATAATTTTGGAAAAGCTAAAGATTTTAGAAGTTTAGTAGCAGATACAAAGATTAAAACTGCCAATCCCTTGCCAGTTAAAGATTTATTTCTACAGAACCATATAGGTTGATCACTTTCTGGTTCTGCATGATCAAAAAAGATTTTCTATTTTCTGTTTGTGACTGAGTTTTACAGAAACAGATACACATTTCCTATGGATAGTGTAATGGCATTCAAATTATCTTGATTATTCTCCACTAATCTAGTATTTTCCATCACACACGCACACATACACACACACACACACACGCACACACAATTCCAGTTGCATGTAACATACAAAACCTGAAAGAAGAACCGTTTCAGAATACAGATCTAATTGAAATGCAATGACATATAAACAAAATGTCTACATCTCCTAAAGGAGAAAAAATTAGAAAAGCTTCACCTTTCAAAGTTATAAAATACTCAGAATTTTGATAATCACCAAAAGTGACCTTCTCAAACTTATTTATTTATTTTTTTTTGCGGTACGCGGGCCTCTCACTGTTGTGGCCTCTCCCGTTGTGGAGCACAGGCTCCGGACGCGCAGGCTCAGTGGCCATGGCTCACGGGCCCAGCCGCTCCGCGGCATGTGGGATCTTCCAGACCGGGGCACGAACCCGTATCTCCTGCATCGGCAGGCGGACTCTCAACCACTGCGCCACCAGGGAAGCCCAGCCCCTAAATTTCTTTTAAAAATGTCAAAGATCTAACCCCTATGATTACAAAGTGGAAAAGTTTGTAATCCTTCTGTAACCAAATTGAACTAAAACAATAACCAGCTTATAATGGAAATTTCAGGCAGAGTCTATCATAGGTTATCTGCAATGAAATTTCAGTCAAAGAATTAGGCTTCCAGAAGACTAGAATGCCAGAAGATGATATTCAAAGAAAATGAAATGAGAGTTATCAGAGAAGGAAGTCAGATTGTATATTGGTCATCAACAGTAAACATGTAAATGTACATACAGTGATAGAGGGCACAATTTCACATATGAATCAATAATTTAAAAATTGAAATTAAGACCATATATTTAGGAATATTATATTTCATTTTAATTTCCACAGAAATGGATTTAAGGCTATTCAAACAAACAAAATATCTTTCAGAGATAAGGGAGGCATGAGGCATACCAGAGATTGAATTGCAGTCAAGCAAATCCACTCAGGAAGCAATATTTAAAACCATTGTATATTCTGTAGCTTCCACATTTGTTTAAGTCCTCAGCTCTTTCATTATTTTAACATCTATGTTAGAAAGAATTCTCAATTACTATAAAATTACCAGCAGATCAAAATGCTGGATATAAGACAAACAAGTTTATGAGAAACTTGATAATAATGATGCTTTTCTAAAGAAAAACTCTTTTTGAGGATTTGGTGTTTCATTTCTTTTTTATGAAGCTCTAAGGTTTCCATTGAAATATATATCATGTCAAAAATGAAAAGCAAAATGATATAGCTATTTTTTTTACCTCATACCTTTCATGAGTAAAACATTCATCTTTCTTACTAAAGAAAGGGAAGAAAATAGACACTACCTTCACAGTAATTCTGTTTTTTCTTCATGTTACTTTGCATCAGAGTAGTCAATACTTTATATTGACTTTATATAGACTATAATAGAAAAGATAAGGATAAGGGATATTTTGTTTAAGAATAATCATTTGCTCAAGTTTTATCACCCAACTCTTTGAAAACACAAAGTATTTTCAGGTAGAGCTCCGATGAAAATTTAGTTGAAAGGAGTCTACCTTGGTTTGCTAAGTTTTCAATCTTGTTCCAGATGAATGAAAACCATACAAAGCACTTATAATATTCTCTTTCTTGACCATTGATCTGGACATGAAGTGTACTAGAAAATATTCAGAGCTGGATGTTGATATATGGTGGTAGACTCCTGTAAATAAGCATATAAATAACACTATTTAAATGGAAAAGATACTCTATGAGCCAATTGGTTTGAGTCATTTAAATACATTACACTGTGCCTGCCTCTTGATAATTATCCCAATTACATTGGAGAATCATTTATCAGGGTGCCAATTAAGTGAATTCTATGCTTTCTGGGACTTAAAAAGTCTAAATTAAACAGATCAAAAATCTCCTATGTTTATGGGCACTTTAGTTGACTCTTGATCATGCAACATGACAATAATTTAACCAGTGTTTTTTTTTTACTCCATGTACTAGGGATATAGCTAGCTAGGGGCATATTTTATTCATTGTTTGTTCTGCTATTTAAATTTCAAAGTAAAAATATTAACAATAAATATTGGCTTGAAATTTTAATTTTATTTAAAAACTGATTTCAGAGAACATTTTCCTTTTAGCTGATACTTGAATTTAGAGGATAATTAAGTTAATGATTCTTGGGTTGGTAGACATGTAATTATGATTGATTGGAAATGTGTGATTTTTTTTTTTTTTTTAGTGACACATTCTCAGAAGACAGAGGAGATTGAGTTAAAAGTTAACTGACATTCAATAACAATGGAAAGTAACTTTTTAAATCCTTATAATAAAAATGTTGCTGAAATCCTTTTAGCTAAAGACATCTTTGCAACAGTTTTTTAGATTATGAAAATGAAAGAACTTTTCTAAAGTGGTTTTCTAACATCTAATAAAGAAGGGAGATGTTACTTAAGTAACTATTGTAATCACTCTCTAAAGAGAAAGGTAAGAAATTCTACTTAGTTATGCTATGGGTGGCTCTATATAATCAATCATTCAATGTAAGGCAGGGTACAGCAGAGATGTTGTAGAGTATACAGCTTTTCACAACTCATCCCTGATTTATTTTTGTAGAACTGGCCTTACAACATTATAACTATATAATAATAAAAACACGAGAAATAAAATATTCTGAGACAGAATAGTTTTGCTGAAAAATCTCCAAGCCACTCTTCTGTGGCCAGTATCTTTTTACACAAATGTTTCACTGTTACATGAAATGTTCACATTGGTCAAATAAATCCCCCAAATTGTTGTAAGAATGTGATTTGATGTTAAGTAGTCAATTAAGTGATTATTTCATACTCCAACTAGCTCTTTTTAATATCATGCAGATCAACACTGTGTCAATGTAGTGGTTTTTCTGAGAATATTATACTGCCAAATATATATTCTGGTGGTGTAGAGGAGTTCTTATACACTTTTGCAATGTAATAAAGAAGTATTCACATACTGGGGAGAAATAAGAATTAAAATCTTCCCTGAATATGAAGTGACATATATGATGAGCAGATATGAGAGATGTCTTTAAAGGTCACTAATTGAAAATACATTTTATAAATCAAGTTGTAAGAACTTAACATGCATCTTAATAACTGATGAAGTATCTGAAGAAATAACTATTGCACAAGAGCCAAAATAATCAAATAATCATTTTAAATCTTGAAGTCAAGGTGCCAATAAATCAATTCTAAGTTATATACAGGTAACTCAGTTTATCTGCAAAAGTCAGAGAGAACTTATTATGCTTAATCACTATCCTTGTAAACATTTCTTTCTATATTTATATACTCTTAAGAGTTGTTCCAATAAGAAAACTTTTAAAATCAATATAATTAATAGCCATAAGGACAAAAGACTTGTTAGTTTTTAATCAATTTAATGCAGTTTAACATATACTTGAGGATCTACTATGTGCAAAATATTGTCCTGAGGACCTAAGTAGGTGTAACATGAACATGAAGTACTTCCTACTCATAGCAGTTTAAAATATCAGAACTGGGATGGGAAAAGTCTATATGGGGATATATTATAGAAGAAGGTGAGTACCAAAGAATAAAATGGTATAAGAGTGTTTCCCAGAAGTAAAAATCATCTTAGGTGGTTAGGAGAGATCAAGAATAATACCCAAAAGGAAGTAGGTCTCTGTTTATTCATCCATTTATTCATAGCCAAGAGTAGAGAAAGTTTGGACCATAATGAGAAAAGAGCATATGGTTCAGACTTGTTGAAGTGTAGTGTGAGTGGTAGAGAGAAGTGGGAAATAAGGCACCAAAGATAGGTTGGGTTTGTTAAGTTGGAGGGCCTGGAGCACCAGGTTGAGAAGCATTAGCCAGAAAAAGTGACATTGCCTCTTCCATCACGGAATAGATTATGGTATAAAGTTCTATGAGAGATTCATGTTGAGAGACAACATAGAGAACATGATGTGGTCTTTTTTTTTTAATTTGTTTTTTATTGGAGTACAGTTGCTTTACAATGTTGTTAGTTTCTGTACAGCAAAGTGAATCAATTATATATATTACATATATAATTATATATATTACATATACATATATATGTATATATATATATACACATATATCCACTCTTTTTTAGATTTCCTTCCCATTTAGGTCACCACAGAGCATTGAGTAGAGTTCACTGTGATGTGGTCTTTAAGGAATTAATTTAATCACCAGTCATTCACTGAAGACCTGTCATGTGCCAGGGCTATTATAATTGTGAAATGTACACCATGCCTGGTGGCTACAGATATAGAAAGTAAAGTCTTAGCCCTCGAATATTTCAAAAACAAATGAGATAGACACACAATTGAGGAGGCAGTTAAACTACAATGTAAACACTGTTAGAATATGATTGGAAACCAAGTGGTGTTTCGGTTATCTACTCTTGTGTAGGAGTAGACCCCCAAATAGTGATGTTTTGGGATGAATTATCCTCCTCAATTTATATGTTGAAGTATTAACCCCCAGAACCTCAGAATTTGACTATGTTCAGAATAAAGCCTTTAAAGGAGCAATTAAGGTAAAATAAGTTCATACTGTGGCCCCTAATCCAATAAAACAAGAGTCTTTATAAGAAGAGAAGCTTAGGATACAGACACATGGAAAGTAGACCATGTGAAGACAAAGAGAAGCCAGGGAGAGAGGCTTTAGAAGAAATCAACCCTGTCAACAACTTGATCTCAGACTTCTAGTCTCCAGAATAGTGAGGAAATAAGTTTATATTGTATAAGCCACCTAGTCTGTGGTATTCAGTTATGGTAGCCCCAGAGAATAAGTACAAGTGGCTTAATACTGTAACACTCATTTAATTTGCTTTTGAATCTAGGCATTGACTAGATCAACTAGCAAGTTCTCACTTGTGGCTTCTCATATAATTGTACCATATGGGGTCTCTCTCTCTCTCCCTCATCTTGTGGTCTCTCTATATGGCACTCCACTCCCAGAGTAGCCAGAATTCTTACATGGCAGCTGAAGATTACAATAGCAATTGTCCTAAGGGAAACCAAAGTTACAAGGTCTTTTATAACCTAGTCTCAAACATCACACAGATTCACTTCTCCTGAGATGTATTTGTAGAGATAACCACAAAGTTTCTCACAGGTTTAAGGGAAGGGACATATACTTCACCTGATCATGAAGACAGTGTCAAAGTATGTGCAAATGTGTTTTAAAACCACTACTGTCTGCCCTCTGGGTAAAAATTACTTACATTCTTCCCACATGCTTAATATACTCACCCCTTCCCAGGATCCCACTAAAGTCTCATCTATTATGGCATCAGGCTCAAGCCTGAGGTCCAGAGTCTCATTATTTAAATCAGGTCTGGATGTAGATGAGGTCTGTGATACAGTTCATTGGATATATAGCTCCTTGAAGCCCATTCTGCTCAGTCTGAAGCCCTATGAAGTAAAGAGATAATTATCTGAACCTCCCACTATAAATCCAAAATACCATAGCAGGGTGGCAAGAATAGGATAATTGCTACCATTCAAAAAGGGGAAAAGCAAGGGACACACAGCAGTTACTAGTCTACAGCAATTCTGTAACCCAGCTGGGCAGTTGCTGACAGTTCCTTCTGTCTGGTACTGACTCTCCGTGGTTCTTGGGTCTGCCTTCTGAGCTCTTGGTTCTGCAGCCTGAATTATCCTTCCTCTTCCATAATGTGTAGCCTGTGTTTTCAGATGAGTTGTTTTCTGTCTTCTTGCTTGAATGAGTTTAGGAGTGCAAAAATCCCTTTTTATTTTGTAATGTTTCCACTCTTACAGTCCAAGCTGACAGTGTTATTCCAAGTATAACTCTCAAAAATATTGGGGTTTCACCATTATTCAAAACCCATATACATACAACAGCAGAGGGGTGACTCATCGCAGCCTGGAGGATCTGTCTCCAAGAAGACTCACTGTCAGCTGGAAAGCTCAGCCATGACTGAGCGTTGGGAGCTTCAGTATCTCTCACCATGGGCCACTCCACATGGCCTGAGATTCCTTGGCTCAGTATCAAGGGTGACCATGCTGAGAGAGAGAGAGAGAGCCAGATGGATGCTCTATCACCCTTTGTCACCTAACCTTAGAAGTCATAAAGCTTTGCTTCTGCCCTAGGCTATTAGTTGAGACAAAGAGACCACCCAGGTTCAGGGGAAAAGATAGATTCAACTTCTTGGTGGAGGACAGGCCAGGTTCTAGAAGACATTTAGGGTCCAAAAATACTGTTGTGGGCATTTTTGGAAAACACATTCTGCTAAGTGAACTTTAAGGAGGAGTCTCTGTCCCAAAATGAATACACAAATCAAGAAATACTTGAAAGAAGGAGGTTTTTTAGTCTTTTTATATTTAGCTATATAGATGAGTATTAATAATAAATCAACGTTAAACATTTTAAGGAGATTTTTAGGCTTCATCTCATTTAATGTTAACAATAATCTAAAGATTTAGACGTTATTATCATTATTTTTGATGGATGAAGTAACTGAGCCTTAGAAACACTATTTAATTTGTTATTTAATTACTGAAGCTCACACTACTATGGTAATTCCTAGAGTATGTTCAAATGTTGATAGAACAAATCTTATACAGATAGGGATATGAATGTGTTCTAGGAAAGATGGATAACTCCAGGAATAAAGTTCTTGCATTGGCAAAAAAGGGATGTGATCCAGTGTATAACTGGAGAGTCTAGACATATTGAGAGCAAGTTTGTTAGTTGCAACAGGTGGAAAGATGAAATTTATGGGTATAGATGGAGATAATACAGTAGATTTTGCAGTGATAAGAACAATTGTTTATATTATGATTGCTTCAATTTTCTCAGTGAAATAAGAGGCAATACCATCAGCTGAGGCATGGTTTTTGAAGTTTGACCATTTAGCCATTATGAAATAGTCAAGTTTGAGAGTGGAGAATGGGACAGTAAGAGGATGGTTTGGCAGCGTTCAGGATCCACTTGAGGTTTGTGGTCAGAAATTTATCTGAGAGCAGTCAGCAGAGTTGGGGATTTTTCTCCAGCCACAGACCACTGGATTTAGATGTAAAGTAGAAGGAGAGTTTAGATTTAATTAGGGTTGGAATTTTCCAGATAATTATGAAAGAAAAGAAAAGAAGGGAAAGACATTGGGGATATGTATAAATGAATAATTTTAATTATTAGGCTCACAATCTAACTAAAAGTAAAGCAGGAAATGAGACATGAGACATGTTGGATAAAAAAGGGGGGTGGAGGTCCCAGTGTAGTGAAAGAATTTTCGGAATAAAGTAAAGTAAACTTCATAGTCAATACACCTAACCAAAGAGATAAGTGAGTGTCTGTAATGTCAGTTCCTGAACCTTATTCTTACCATATCTTTGTCTTTACTTCCAAATGAAAAGTCTGCAATTTTGAGGGGGAGCTCTTTCTCTCCCTCTACATGCTAGAAGTATGGGGGAATTAACACCCTCATGAACAGACTTCAACCAAAGACTAATGGTGGGTAGTATTTAAATACTCCAATTTCCTCTCCCCATTGGTGAGACAAGTCTGAAACATGTTCTACACCATTTCCCAGATTTCTCCAGTTGGATTACTCTTCAGTTACTGGGGTGACAACTTGCTTTATAACACATGTTAAATTGACTCTATCCCTTCCCTGTTCTCACTTCCTCACTCTCCTACTGGTGTTTCCTGAGATCGTCTCACAAATAAACTAATTATACTCAAACACTCATCTCAAGGCCTGCTTCTGGCGGTACCCAACTAAGAAAACCCTAGTTCTCTAGAAAACCTTAACTAAACACCTCCTTTGAGATCCTTTCATAGCACTTATCAAGATATACTTTGTGTCATCTTGCTTGTCCTTCTCCCCGTTAGCCTGTATTACCCAGAAAAAAAAAATATTTTCATCTTTGTAGTATCTTATCACTGTTTCTATTACATAATATGGTCAAGTTACATATTTAGTAAATTTAATTGGATGTTCAATAAAAAAATGATGATTTTGCTGACCAAGGATTGGAAATATCTTTTAAACTCATAGAGACAAAATTTATTTTGGGTTTGGTATATTATGAATGCTAATAGTACTACATTTTTTGCATTTTAATTCTTCAAAAACTGATGATCCACAGTAGTTAAGAGTGTCAAATATAAAATTTTGGCTAGCTAACCACAATCTATCACTATTTCTAAATTTGAGGGAGTTGAGCAAGGTGATATTGTCCCTTAAGATACATGTTTTACAAAGTTAGGGAGTTTTGAGATTGAGCATTTATCATTTCTTCCTAAGCTCTTTACCTTATGAATTACTTTAGTTTCAGCAACAAAGAAATAACTAGTATTGGAAAATTTTTATTTTTTAAATCATAAATACCTTATATTTATATGTTTATATGATATGTTTATATATCATATATATTTTTTCTTATATATTTATTTTATATCATATGTATATCATAAATACAAGATGCTAAATAAATACTCATAGAATAAATATTTTTGTGACAAGAAATTATCATTTAAAAATGATTTATTGCTGGGACTAGATTAAACTGATTTTTAAATTGGAAAATGAAAGCACAGTAATAAAGCTCTTATATTTTTTTAAATTGTGATTTATCACCTAAGTAACTGCTATTTATGTACTTGTTCGCCACTACTAATTACTTTATAAAGTTCAATTACTACCATGGCTAAATATCACAATCATTGTGTAACTCTACCACAAGTCATAGTAGCTGTGGTACGGATACATTTGTGAGGAAGCTCATTTACATTTGCAAATCTCAACAACTGCTCAAGTATCTGCTTTCTAGCAATTAGGCAGCTGCTACTTAAAATCAATAGAGGCAAACTCTGGTTGTGTGTGTTTTGGAAACTAAGTGCTGTCTG
Organism: Globicephala melas; assembly: GCF_963455315.2. Classification (NCBI taxonomy): domain Eukaryota; kingdom Metazoa; phylum Chordata; class Mammalia; order Artiodactyla; family Delphinidae; genus Globicephala; species Globicephala melas. Next base: position 115,346,115 of record NC_083314.1, read on the forward strand.
TTGTGGCATTCTGGTACTTTGCAGTGTATTAATGAAGCCACTTTGCTTCATGCTGTTGTATTATGGCTACTTGGCATCCTTTCCTCCTCAGCTGGCTATTGCATTACTTCATCTATTTTCTTTGCATCCTTTGTGTTATTCACAGGCTTTGGCTTTGAATAGTTTTGAATTTCTCTTTTCAAGCATTAGTTCACAGTCTTTAAAATGTATAACTATGGAGACTGACCTGAAATACGTTGAACAATTTATTACCAAAACTATGTGTGAAATATTTAGGAGTTCTATTTGAATTTCCTAAACAGTTGGGGAATAAGCTTCATGTAGGGCACAAGGTATATATGGTGAAAACTGGCAGGCTAGTGGACATGAATGGACTAAAAAGATAACTGCTGTTATACTGGGCTTCTGTACAAGTAAAACAATGTTTTGAGTGATGAGTTGCAACTTACTGTGTGGTAATAACTAAAATATGTACGAAACACTCAAATCAAATCTCCTGTATGTATTGCCTTTGAGATTTTATAGTTTATACTTAATGCCAATTTTTATCTTAATATGGTTTTTATATAAGAAAATTGGCTGAAAAACATAAATGCTGCAAACTGAATGTTGCTGGGATACTGCTCTAAAACATTTTAAAGGCACCACACTGTCTCATACCATGCACCTTTGCACATGTCAGTTTTTGTCTCAAATTCAACACCTTCCCTCCCCTGAATTTCCTGCCTCTCACCCACCCCAGGAAATTCTGCATTTCTTTCAAGTCTCTACACAAACTTCACCTGAATCTCTCAGGCAAAGTGAAACAGTCCCTCCAACCTCCTTGATCACATTGTATTTTGCCCATGGAAAGCAGAATTACACATGCCATGGAATTACTTGTTTGAAGGGCTTTAGTAGGATGATAAATGTTCAACCTCACAACTTCTTAACTTTAAGTATATAACTGAAGAGACAATATTGTACTTTCTCATGAATTCTCACTCTTCTACATAATTAGACTAACAAAAATTTCCAAATGCATTGTTTGCAGATCTGTCTCACAAAGTCTCTAATTCATTCTGCTTTAATTCAGGATGTAATGCTACTATGTTCCTCTATAGCCTTTGGGCTGTATTACTTAGGACAATCTTGTAACTCTTTTTCTCTATCACCCAAAGTCTCATTACTTTTCTCCTGGATCTTCACCCTTTTCCCTAAGGCTGCCATACAAGCTATCTTACAAACAGAGCTGTAATGAGAGGCAGACAGCAATTTCTTTTCTGCTATAATCCCTGGAAGTAGTTACCACTGAAGTAATTTTGGTTGATGCTATTACAAAACCAGTCTTAAGGCTTATCCCAAAAAAATGAGATACTATCTACTGATAGAAAAACTTTTTAAAATATACAGAATGGATAGACCAGACCCATCTTAGATATTTGATTATATCAATGTCTGTAGTTTCCCTCTCTAAATCAAAGTCAATAAAACATTAAGAATTTAAAAGAAGATGCTACTTCTTTGCTTCTCATTGTGCAAGAAATTATATTACGCTGGCCATTGTAAAAGTAAAATTTAATTTACTGAGTCATAGAGTTGCTTTGGGTTTGGGGAGTTTAATGATTTAGAAACATAATCTACTCAAAATATGCTAATTCTTCACATCATTTTATTAAGGGTAGAGATGTATGCTTATCTTGGAACAATAACTATAGTCACTGGAAAATGATTCACTCTTTAAAATTCTTCTACTAGTTCTCAAAAAAATAGATCTATGAAATATATAGAATTAAGTGACTAAAAATTATTGTTTATTGTGCTTTAGATCAATAAATTTGAGTTGGGTTGGTCTAAGAGATTTTCTGGGTTCGAAGAGTTAAAGCCTTCCACTAATAATGTCATTAAACCCAAACACTTAAATTTGGATAGTGTTTGGATAGTTATTTGTGATAGAAATAATTAAATTCAACTAGAAAATCATAGAAATGAGAAAGTATCATTTAGGTATTTGTTAACCAAATTGTGTCTAATGCTTACATTTATCAATAGTTGCAATTTGGAAAGTATCTGATTTAAAATATGTCCATTTTTGTAATCAGCTGCTCCATGAAAGGACCGAGACTGATTTGCTGAAGCTTTTGAGTGTTGTCCATCAGAAATGCAAATGTGAAATTATTCAAAGTTATAATAAGCCCTAGAAACAAAACAATGACTCTTATCAGCAGATAATTTGAAGTGTTCAGGAACTGGGGATTTGGTTTTGGAGGGTCCACATAAAAGGAAAGCACAATTATTACTCCAACTGGAAGTGTGTTTATCCAGCTTATTTGAAGTATAAAAAGTTAATAGACAGAAATCTCAATTAAACAGTCTGGAGACAAGAAGGGAGAATGCTTATGTCCTGTGATGACTGTAGGGCCCAGCAGGAAAAAGAACGACTTCTTTTCTTTCTTGGCAGAAACTCAGCCAATGGAAATCCATGGACTGTTTTTCTACTGTAGCCCTCCACACTTCCTTTCCACCTCTACAAAAGAGTTCTCCATCCCTTGCTTCATGGGCCTTACCATGGTTGCAACCCCCAAACTGCAGTTTTCTTCTGGTGCCAAATAAACCCATCTTTGCTGGAGAAATATGTGGCAGTCTATTTGTTTTAGGTCAGCAGGAGTCATAACCAATCTTCTTAGAGATTTTTAAAAATATGACTTTCCTTAAAAGTCTAAATATTTCTATAGCATGAAGCATTAACTTTTTTGTGTATGTGTGTGTGTGTGTGTGTGTAAATTACATTGTATTGGAATGTAAGTGGGTGTTTGGCTTCACTATGTCCACTTTGATCCTGGCACCAGCCATACTAACCAACTTGCCACTCTCTCCAACCTCAGAAGCATCCGGTTTCTTTTAAGCTTATAAGCCTGGCTAACAAGGTAATTCTAGTTTGGGTGAGCTTTACATAATTGAAACACCAAGTTGGATATAAAAGTTATACATTTAGTTGGATTTAGTTGGCAAAAGGTTGATAGTAAAAGGGAAATGTCTGAGGTAGTAAAGACCACAGTGATTATTTCAAGGACAATTTAAGTTCCCCTAATTTATTTTTTTTAATTTTTAAAATTTATATTTATTTTTAATTTTTAAAAAATATTTTAAATTTATTATAGTATAGAGTTACAATGATGTGTTAGTTTCAGGTGTACAGCAAAGTGATTCAGTTACACATATACATATATTCATTCTTTTTTAGATTTTTTTTCTCACATAGGTTATCACAGAATATTGAGTAGAGTTCCCTGTGCTATACAGTAGATCCTTGTTGATTATCTATCTTGTATATAATAATGTGTGTATATTCATCCCAAGCTCCTGATTTACAGATATCAAAAACAAACTTATGATTACAAAGGGGGAAATGTGGGGAGGGAGCAATAGATCAAGTTCACCTAATTTAAGCCTTGAGATGACTATTAAGGATTGTGAGAGTAGATTCATTCATTCAACATTTGCTAAATGTTAGGTATCATGCTAGTTGTTGACAATAGAAAGATGGATAAACTGTGATTACAACTGTAGAGGCTGAAAGCCAGGGATTGGTAGAGGAAGGGATGGAGGGGAGAAAATACTCAAACATTTTGTTGCACTTTTGTATTTACATATATATGACAAGGTAAGAGAAAGACACTTTTTAAAAGATGTGGTCTTGAAAGATTTACATGTACACTGGGAAATTATGTAGTTTAGAGATGGGAGTTTCTCTGTAGAAGGAAGAACACTGGTGAAGTCATGGAAACTTTACCTAATTTGGCATATCTAGGAGTAACTACAGACGATTACTATGGTTGAAGCTGAAGAGGTTACAGAAATAGGTAATATTAGAGAGCTAAATATGTGCACCTGTCACAAAGAAGTTTAATGACAATGCTGTACCTCCAAGTATGAATATTTAGGCTTTCCCTAATACATGAGGTTCTTTCAGAAATTAAGATACCTCCTCTCTGTATCCTCATCTTCTAAATGTGTTGGACCATTGAAAATGACTGGTGAATAAACATATCAAGTAGTCTGTTTAAAAAATAAGTTAAGTATTGGGGCAGGAGACCATCTTCCTGAGCGCACTGCAGGTTGCATGTTGTTGATAGAAGGGCAGACATGGCAAAAGTTAGCCAGTGTGAAGGTAAACCCTCAAATCAGACATTGACTTGGCTTTCACCATTGGCAAGCCTCCCAACCAATGACCTCACACGGCCCCTAGACTGGCACCAGAAGTGTCCCTGATTTCTCTCAATGCTGACTACCTCCCACTGCTCTCAGCTACTGCTCATTCCCTCTGCTCCAGGTTACCAATGTTCTAGAAGATCACAACTCCTCATTATTCCACACTGTCTTCAGTCTTGATGGTATTCTTCCCCTATCTCTCCAGGAATGTAGGCTAGATTTCGCTATAAACTCTGATTCTTTAAGGTTTCCCAATATGATCTTCAATCCCTAATTATTGATTATTTTATTCCACTCTGTGCTTCCAGTCTTCCTACCATAGCAATGCAAATGTTTTTGCATAACTAAGGATAAATTGCTTAGCGGGCTAATGAAAAGAAAATCATAATAACTAATATGCAAGATACTATATACAAATCCTAGTTCATGGAACATCTTTTATGCTGAAGTTATTGATGAGCCATTGAAGTATTTAAAGAAAAAAAAAAAACAGAATAACAGTGATTTGCTTCTTAGAAAGTTTCCCCTGCCTAAAGTGTAGAGTGGATGGAGGTAGAGCCAGATTAGAGAAGCGGAACTGTGAGGAAACTATTGCTCAGACCAAAGAGAGAGAAGATAAGGTCGAAACTGAAAGCAGTTTAAAAAAGGATGGGGAGGAGGTTTATACTACAGAGATGTTAAGGAGACTTGGAAGCTATATTTTTTGAGAAACAAAAAGGAACACATAATAATAACAAACAAACAAAAAATAAGATGGTCTTCTTCAGACATAAGGAGCTGAGTGGTATTGTCATTGGTAGAAATGGAATACAGAAAATGTCGTTTGTCAGAGCACAAATTACTGAATTCAGTTGTGGACAAATTGCGCTTGTCCAGGTTAAGATATCTTGATAGATAGATAGATAGATAGATAGATAGATAGATAGATAGATCGATCGATCTAGACCTGGACTAGAAATTCATATTTGGATATCACCTACATTCATATGACAGCTGGTGCTCTGGGTGAGAATGGGAAGAGGAAAGAAAAGCTTATAGATTAGCATAGCACCAGTGATAGAGCTTTTCCTCTCTTCTCTCTTACCTCCTCTATAGCATTATGAATGTCATTAATTAAATCAACTTTTCCTACATTCCTAAGTCTACCCTACTGGGATTTAGGAAGGAAAGCTTTTCTTGATACAGTGCTATCTGCGAGGGGTTTTTACATAAATAACTAACCAGAACACTATCCACATGGCTCTGAAGAAAAACAGTGATCAAACGAAATGTGGGGTTTTCCCTAAATTGAAACTTTCATAGGTCTATCGATGTGGTCAAATATAAATTGACTGTTGATAATAGGCGTTTTATCAAAGCAGAGATTTCTTCCTGCTTTGCCTATAATTTCACTGTCATTTGCAGTAACAAAATGCTCAGGATTAACATTGATGAAACATGTGTAGCATATATTTGAAGAAGATTATCAAGTATAGAATTAAACGTAATTGAGAAATTGGATAGGTATAACATGCTATAAATGAAAGGAATGCATATTTAAAGATATATTTTTATTCCAAATTATTGCATTTATTTAAAATAATTTTATTCAAAATGGAAAATAAAATAATTTTTTTAACATCTTTATTGGAGTATAATTGCTTTACAATAGTGTGTTAGTTTCTGCCTTATAACAAAGTGAATCAGTTATACATATACATATGTTCCCATATCTCTTCCCTCTTGTGTCTCCCTCCCTCCCACCCTCCCTATCCCACCCCTCTATGTGGTCACAAAGCACGGAGCTGATCTCCCTGTGCTATGCGGCTGCTTCCCACTAGCTATCTATTTTACGTTTGGTAGTGTATATATGTCCATGCCACTCTCTCGCTTTTTCACAGCTTACCCTTCACCCTCCCCATATCCTCAAGTCCATTCTCTAGTAGGTCTGTGTCTTTATTCCTGTCTTACCCCTAGGTTCTTCATGACGTTTTTTTTCCCTTAAATTCCATATATATGTGTTAGCATACGGTATTTGTCTTTCTCTTTCTGACTTACTTCACTCTGTATGACAAATTCTAGGTCCATCCACCTCATTACAAATAGCTCAATTTCGTTTCTTTTTATGGCTGAGTAATATTCCATTGTATATATGTGCCATATCTTTATCCATTCATCCAATGATGGACACTTAGGTTGTTTCCATATCCTGGCTATTACAAATAGAGCTGCAATGAACATTTTGGTACATGACTCTTTTTGAATTATGGTTTTCTCAGGGTATATGCCCAGTAGTGGGATTGCTGGGTCATATGGTAGTTCTATTTGTAGTTTATTAAGGAACCTCCATACTGTTCTCCATAGTGGCTGTACCAATTCACATTCCCACCAGCAGTGCAAGAGTGTTCCCCTTTCTCCACACCCTCTCCAGCATTTATTGTTTCTAGATTTTTTGATGATGGCCATTCTGACTGGTGTGAGATGATATCTCATTGTAGTTTTGATTTGCATTTGTCTAATGATTAATGATGTTGAGCATTCTTTCATGTGTTTGTTGGCAGTCTGTATATCTTCTCTGGAGAAATGTCTATTTAGGTGGTCTGCGCATTTTTGTATTGGGTTGTTTTTTTTTTTTTTGTTATTGAGCTGCATGAGCTGCTTGTAAATTTTGGAGATTAATCCTTTGTCAGTTGCTTCATTTGCAAATATTTTCTCCCATTCTGAGGGCTGTCTTTTGGTCTTGTTTATGGTTTCCTTTGCTGTACAAAAGCTTTGAAGTTTCATTAGGTCCCATTTGTTAATTTTTGTTTTTATTTCCATTTCTCTAGGAGGTGGGTCAAAAAGGATCTTGCTGTAACTTATGACATAGAGTGTTCTGCCTATGTTTTTTCTCTAAGAGTTGGATAGTTTCTGACCTTACATTTAGGTCTTTAATCCATTTTGAGCTTATTTTTGTGTATGGTGTTAGGGAGTGATCTAATCTCATACTTTTACATGTACCTGTCCAGTTTCCCCAGCACCACTTATAGAAGAGGCTGTCCTTTCTCCACTGTACATTCCTGCTTCCTTTATCAAAGATAAGGTGACCATATGTGTGTGGGTTTATCTCTGGGTTTTCTATCCTGTTCCATTGATCTATATTTCTGTTTTTGTGCCAGTACCATACTGTCTTGATTACTGTAGCTTTGTAGTATAGTCTGAAGTCAGGGAGCCTGATTCTTCCAGCTCCGTTTTTCATTCTCAAGATTGCTTTGGCTATTCGGGGTCCTTTGTGTTTCCATACAAATTGTGAAAATTTTTGTTCTACTTCTGTGAAAAATGCCAGTGGTACTTTGATAGGAATTGCATTGAATCTGTAGATTGCTTTGGGTAGTAGAGTCATTTTCACAATGTTGATTCTTCCAATCCAAGAACATGGTATATCAGTCCATCTATTTGTATCATCTTTAATTTCTTTCATCAGTGTCTTATAATTTTCTGCATACAGGTCTTTTGTGCCCTTAGGTAGGTTTATTCCTAGATATTTTATTCTTTTTGCTGCATTGGTAAATGGGAGTGTTTTCTTGATTTCACTTTCAGATTTTTCATCGTTAGTGTATAGGAATGCCAGAGATTTCTGTGCATTAATTTTGTATCCTGCTACTTTACCAAATTCATTGATTAGCTCTAGTAGTTTTCTGGTAGCATCTTTAGGATTCTCTATGTATAGTATCATGTCATCTGCAAACAGTGACAGCTTTACTTCTTCTTTTCCGATTTGGATTTCTTTTATTTCTTTTTCTTCTCTGATTGCTGTGGCTAAAACTTCCAAAACTATGTTGAATAAGAGTGGTGAGAGTGGGCAACCTTGTCTTGTTCCTGATCTTAGTGGAAATGGTTTCAGTTTTTTACCATTGAGGATGATGTTGGCTGTGGATTTGTCATATATGGCCTTTATTATGTTGAGAAAAGTTCCCTCTATGCCTACTTTCTGGAGGGTTTTTATCATAAATGGGTGTTGAATTTTGTCGAAATCTTTCTCTGCATCTATTGAGATGATCATGTGGTTTCTCTCCTTCAATTTGTTAATATGGTGTATCAAGTTGATTGATTTGCGTATACTGAAGAATCGTTGCATTCCTGGAATAAACCCCGTTGATCATGGTGTATGACCCTTTTAAAGTGCTGTTGAATTCTGTTTGCTAGTATTTTGTTGAGGATTTTTGCATCTATGTTCATTAGTGATATTGGCCTGTAGTTTTCTTTCTTTGTGACATCCTTGTCTGGTTTTGGTATCAGGGTGATGGTGGTCTCGTAGAATGAGTTTGGGAGTGTTCCTCCCTCTGCTATATTTTGGAAGAGTTTGAGAAGGATAGGTGTAAGCTCTTCTCTAAATGTTTGATAGTATTCGCCTGTGAAGCAATCTGGTCCTGGGGGTTTTGTTTGTTGGAATTTTTTTTTTTTTTTTTTTTGTGATACACAGGCCTCTCACTCTTGTGGCCTCTCCCATTGTGGAGCACAGGCTCTGGAGGCACATGCTCAGTCTCCATGGCTCTTGGGCCCAGCTGCTTCACAGTATGTGGGATGCTCCCGGACCAGAGCACAAACCCGTGTCCCCTGCATCGGCAAGCAGACTCTCAACCACTGTGCCACCAGGGAAGTCTCTGTTGGCAGATTTTTAATCACAATTTCAATTTCAGTGCTTGTGATTGGTCTGTTCATATTTTCTATTTCTTCCTGATTCACTCTTGGCAGGTGTGCATTTCTAAGAATTTGTCCATTTCTTCCAGGTTGTCCATTTTATTGGCATATAGTTGCTTGTAGTAATCTGTGATGATCTTTTGTATTTCTGCAGTGTCAGTTGTTACCTCTCCTTTTTCATTTCTAATTCTATTGATTTGAGTCTTCTCCCTTTTTTTCTTGATGAGTCTGGCTAGTGGTTTATCTATTTTGTTTATCTTCTCAAAGAACCAGCTTTTAGTTTTATTGATCTTTGCTATTGTTTCCTTCATTTCTTTTTCATTTATTTCTGATCTGATTTTTATGATTTATTTCCTTCTGCTAACTTTGGATTTTTTGTTCTTCTTTCTCTAATTGCTTTAGGTGCAAGGTTAGGTTGTTTATTCGAGATGTTTCCTGTTTCTTAAGGTAGGACTGTATTGCTATAAACTTCCCCCTTAGAGCTGCTTTTGCTGCATCCCATAGGTTTTGGGTCATTGTGTCTCTATTGTCATTCGCTTCTAGGTATTTTTTTTTTATTTCCTCTTTGATTTCTTCAGTGATCACTTCATTATTAAGTAGTGTATTGTTTAGCCTCCATGTGTTTGTATTTTTTACAGATCTTTTCCTGTAATTGATATCTAGTCTCATAGCATTGTTGTCGGTAAAGATACTTGATACAATTTCAATTTTCTTAAATTTACCAAGGCTCGATTTGTGACCCAAGATATGATCTATCTTGGAGAACGTTCCATGAGCACTTGAGAAAAATGTGTTTTCTGTTGTTTTTGGATGGAATGTCCTATAAATATCAATTAAGTCCAACTTGTTTAATGTATAATTTAAAGCTTGTGTTTCCTTATTTATTTTCATTTTGGATGATTTGTCCATTGGTGAAAGTGGGGTGTTTAAGTCCCCTAGTATGAATGTGTTACTGTCGATTTCCCCTTTTATGGCTGTTAGTATTTGCCTTATGTATTGAGTTGCTCCTATGTTGGGTGCATAAATATTTACAATTGTTATATCATCTTCTTGTATCGATCCCTTTATCATTATGTAGTGTCCTTCTTTGTCTCTTCTAATAGTCTTTATTTTATAGTCTATTTTGTCTGATATGAGAATTGCTACTCCAGCTTTCTTTTGGTTTCCATTTGCATGGAACATCTTTTTCCATCCCTTTACTTTCAGTCTGTATGTGTCTCTAGTCCTGAAGTGGGTCGCTTGTAGACAGCATCTGTATGGGTCTTTTCTTTGTATCCGGTCATCCAGTCTGTGTCTTTTGGTAGGAGCATTTAATCCATTTACATTTAAGGTAATTGTCGATATGTATGTTCCAATCCCATTTTCTTAATTGTTTCAGGTTTGGTATTGTAGTTCTTTTCCTTCTCTTGTGTTTCTTGCCTAGAGAAGTTCCTTTAGCATTTGTTGTAAAACTGGTTTGGTGGTGCTGAACTCTCTCAGCTTTTGCTTGTGTGTAAAGGTTTTAATTTCTCCATCAAATCTGAATGAGATCCTTGCTGGGTAGAGTAATCTTGCTTGTAGGTTTTTCTCCTTCATCACTTTAAATATGTCTTGCCAGTCCCTTCTGGCTTGCAAAGTTTCTGCTGAAAGATCAGCTGTTAACTTATGGGGATTCCCTTGTGTGTTATTTGTTGTTTTTCCCTTGCTGCTTTTAATATGTTTTCTTTGTATTTAATTTTTGACAGTTTGATTAATATGTTTCTTGGCATGTTTCTCCTTGGATTTATCCTGTATGGTTCTCTCTGTGCTTCCTGGACTTGATTAACTATTTCCTTTCCCATATTAGTGAAGTTTTCAACTATAATCTATTCAAATATTTTCTCAGTCCCTTTCTTTTTCTCTTCTTCTTCTGGAACACCTATAATTCGAATGTTGTTGTGTTTAATGTTGTCCCAGACGTCTCTGAGACTGTCCTCAGTTCTTTTCACTATTTTTTTCTTTATTCTGCTCTGCAGTAGTTATTTCCACTCTTTTATCTTCCAGGCCACTTATCCGTTCTTTTGCCTCAGTTATTCTGCTATTGATCCCATCTAGAGTATTTTTAATTTCATTTATTGTGTTGGTTATCATTGCTTGTTTCATCGTTAGTTCTTCTAGGTCCTTGTTAACTGTTTCTTGCATTTTGTCTCTTCTATTTCCAAGATTTTGGATCATCTTTACTATCATTATTCTGAATTCTTTTTCAGGTAGACTGCCTATTTCCTCTTCATTTGTTAGGTCTGATGGGTTTTTATCTTGCTCCTTCATCTGCTGTGTGTTTTTCTGTCTTCTCATTTTGCTTATCTTACTGTGTTTGGGGTCTCCTTTTTGCAGGCTGCAGGTTCTTAGTTCCCGTTGTTTTTGGTGTCTGTCCCCAGTGGCTAAAGTTCATTCAGTGGGGTGTGTAGGCTTCCTAGTGGAGGGAACTAGTGCCTGTGTTCTGGTGGATGAGGCTGGGTCTTGTCTTTCTGGTGGGCAGATCCACATCTGGTGGTGTGTTTTGGGGTGTCTGTGGACTTATTATGATTTTAGGCAGCCTCTGTTCGAAAGGATACAGTTGTGTTCCTGTCTTGCTAGTTGTTTGGCATAGGGTGTCCAGCACTGTGGCTTGCTGGTCATTGAGTGAAGCTGGGTGCTGGTGTTGAGATGGAGATCTCTGGGAGATTTTTGCCATTTGTTTTATGTGGAGCTGGGAGGTCTCTTGTGGACCAGTGTCCTGAAGTTGGGTCTCCCACCTCAGAGGCACAGCACTGACTCCTGGCTGCAGCATCAATAGCCTTTCATCCACACAGCTCAGAATAAAAGGGAGAAAAAGTAGAAAGAAAGAAAGAAAGAAAGAAAGAAAGAAAGAAAGAAAGAAAGAAAGAAAGAAAGAAAGGAAGGAAGGAAGAAGGAAAGAAAGGAAGGAAGGAAGGAAAGAAGAAAGGAAGAGGATGAAATAAAATAAAATAAAGTTATTAAAATAAAAAATAATTATTAAGAAAAAAAATTTAAAGGAAACACAAAACAAACAAATAAAACCGGACGGTTAGAACAATGGGACAAGTGGTGAAAGCAAAGCTATATAGACAAAATCTTTCACAGAAGCATACACATACACACTCACAAAAAGAGGAAAAGGGGAAAAAATCATAAATCTTGCTCTTAACGTCCACCTCCTCAATTTGGGATGATTCGTTGTCTATTCAGGTATTCCACAGCTGCAGGGTACATCATGTTGATTGTGGAGCTTTAATCCGCTGCTTGTGAGGCTGCTGGGAGAGATTTCCCTTTTTTTTCTTTGTTCGCACAGCTCCCGGGGCTCAGCTTTGGATTTTGCCTTGCCTCTGCGTGTAGGTCGCCGGAGGGCGTCTCTTCTTCGCTCAGACAGGGCGGGCTTAAAGGAGCAGCTGCTTCGGGGGCTCTGGCTTACTCAGACCGGGGAGAGGGAGGGGTGCAGATGAGGGGCGAGCCTGCGGCAGCAGAGGCCAGTGGGACGTTGCACCAGCCTGAGGTGCGCCGTGCATTCTCCCGGGGAAGTTTTCCCCGGATCCTGGGACCCTGGCAGTTGGGGGCTGCACAGTCTCCCCAGAAGGGAGGTGTGGATAGTGACCTGTGCTCGCACACAGGCTTCTTGGTGGCGGCAGCAGCAGCCTTAGCATCTCATGCCCGTGTCTGGGGTCCACGCTGTTAGCCGTGGCTCGCACCTGTCTCTGGAGTTCCTTTACGCAGCGCTCTTAATCCGCTCTCCTCACGCACCTGGAAACAAAGAGGAAAGAAAATGTCTCTTGCCTCTTTGGCAGATCCAGACTTTTCCCCGGACTCCCGCCCAGCCATCCGTGGTGCACTAGCCCCTTCAGGCTGTGTTCATGCTGCCAACCCCAGTCCTCTCCCTTCGCTCCGACTGAAGCCCGAGCCTCAGCTCCCAGCCCCACCCGCCCCAGAGGGTGAGCAGACAAGCCTCTAGGGCTGCTGAGTGCCGAACGGCACCGATCCTCTGTGTGGGAATTTCTCTGCTTTGCCCCCCGCACCCCTGTTGCTGTGCTCTCCTCCGCGGCTCTGAAGCTTTCCCCCTCTGCCACCCGCAGTCTCCGCCCGCGAAGGGGCTTCCTAGTGTGTGGAAACCTTTCCTCCTTCACGGCTCCCTCTCACTGGTGCAGGTCCCGTCCCTATTCTTTTGTCCCTGTTTATTCTTTTTTCTTTTGCCCTACCCAGGTACGTGGGGACTTTCTTGCCTTTTGGGAGGTCTGATGTCTTCTGCCAGCATTCAGTAGGTGTTCTGTAGGAGTTGTTCCACGTGTAGATGTATTTCTGGTGTATCTGTGGGGAGGAAGGTGATCTCCACGTCTTACTCTTCTGCCATCTTCCTGATTTCTCCTAAAATAATTTTTTAAATTTTGAAATTATATTTTTAAATTTTATGGCAGTAGAGCTATTTTTAAAAATAAAATTGAAGGAAAAGCAAGACCTATCAGACATTATATGTGTTGCAAAATTATCAAATTTAAATGAGCATAACATAATTAGATACACATAAATAACACAGAATATATATATATGAGGATTCGATTTTTTTCTCCCATACAAAATACTATGTGTCATAGAGACATCATAAAACATTGAGCAAGGGAAGAATTACTTAATACAACTGTTTTGTTAATTACTTTGCTACTTAGAAAATAATGATATGAAATGCAAAAATTCAAACATGAATTTACAGAGAAATAAAAATAATAATTTATTAAACTTGTGCTAACAACATTTTTATAAACTTAAATATATTAGAATAGATTTGAGGTACATAAAATTAGAATGTTATTCAAAACAGAATGCAAAGTTAAATAATACAATTAAAAAGTTCACAGTAAGAGAGTATTAATGTTATTAACATGAAGATTTCACAAATCAAGAAATCTTGTAATCTCACTATATAAGCAACCAATAGGTATGACCTAATGTTTAATGAAAGAGGACATACAAATGGTTAATAAACTTATAGAAAATAGTCTCCCTTATCAATGTTCAAAAGGCAAATAAATTCAAATAAAATTTTTAATTGTAGGCAAATTAAACATGTAAAACTGTAGTACAAAAATGATAAATTTGTGCCCAAGTACAATGCAATAAAAATTATCTCAGAAACAATTTGGGACAATTATGAAAATTCAATATACTTATACAATTTGATCTGATAATTACACTTCTGGAAATCTTTTATAAAAATTGATCATAAATTTTAAAATAAAGCAAACCAAAAAAATAAAATTTGCAGAAATATGTACGATAAAATTGTTCTTAATAATGAGAAGTAAAACAACCCATAATGATTAATTTTATGTGTCAACTTGACTAGTCCGTGGGGTACCCAGGTATATGGTTTAACATTATTTTTGGGTTAAACAATATTTCTACTGTGAAAGTATTTCCAGATGAGATTAGCATTTGAATCAGTAGACTGAATAAAGCAGATTGCCCTCCCCAATGTGAGTGGCATCATCCAATCTACTGAGGGCCTGAATGGAACAAAACTGCAGAAAAAGAGAGAATTTTTTTCTCTCTCTGCCTGACTACTGAACTGGGACAACAGTCTTCACTGCCCTTGGACTAGACCTTACACCATAGGCTTCTCCTGGGTCTCCAACTTGATAACTACAGATCATGAACCTTCTCAGCCTTCATAAGCATTTAAGCCAATTCCTTAAAATAAATCCATCCACCTATCTATCATCTCCCTTGCACAGCCTTGCATTCTGTATGCTACCGATTCATCCATATCACTTCCTCCATTCATCTTGTACCCTCAAAACATATTATTGGTGTCTTATCAGTACATATTTGCAAGCTGTTATAGCTCTTTTGGGGAAACAATCCCTTTCCTCCTATAGGAGGTACAGTAGTTTACTGAAATTTATACTAGCTGTTAGTTAGAAATGATGGGGGAAGGTGGAAGGAAATCTTAAAGAAAGTGATTATCATCTTGGGAAGCATTCATCTCAGTAGAGGCCTCTGCAAGTTCTCCAGGAAAAAGAAGGCTATTATCCTCTAGAAAGGGACATGAGACAGATCTGCGACCTTGGAAGGTTCTGGGAATCTGCTTATTCAAGATTCTCAAGGGTATCCATGCAGGTAGCTGGGGACCATTCCTTTTATATCTAGACCTTGTCTTTAGTATGGGAGACATATCAGGACTGGGAATCAAGCCTTCTCTGTAATTCAGCTACTCTGACAATTAGGTCCTTGATCTGTTTTTTCCTGATTTGCCCTCCAGTTGCAGGAAATAAGGGTCTCTTTAAATACTATCAAAAATATCCTTAAGCTTCACTCTGTGCTAAAGGTATCTGTTGGCTGATTTGAGTCTGTCATTTTTATTTAGCACATTAATATAATTTAAAAATGACTAAATAATTTCACAGTCTCCATAATTACCATTGCTGTTACATATCTCAAATATCAGAGATATTGTGTAAATCTGTAATCCTCTCTCACAGATATTTCATCTCAATTTGCCACCTGTGAGAGGCTTACTAATAGTTATGCTACAGAATGTGAAGAATTATCACCATCCCCCCAATACTAGCAATGCAGTCATTTTTGCTATCTGACTAGACAGTAACCCAACCCTGGAGTACCCTCTGAGGATCTGTTTCCTAGAATAATTTCTAACTCCTTTAGTGGGGTTCCCCTTAGAATCAAATCCTGAGAGGATCCTGTGCACTGTTTATTTTTCGGGGGAAGTACAAAAATTTAAAAAAACAAAGGAATGTGAAGATGATACAGAAAAGAAAAATCATCATGTCAAGTTATTATTAAGCACAATCTCCAGGGAAGATCTGGGAAAAGGTAAAACACATACCTCAGAATTATTCTGGCCAAAGGTTAAGGAGCTAGATTATTTATATTCTTGAACCCATTGGTTAAGGGATGCTCCTTAATTCACAGACATTTCTGGTCACTTATGCACTGGCAAACAGGGCACTGGAAATATTGGTCAGCCTTCCAACAAAGATGGCAGTGTTGAAGATGGGAAGTTATGTTGGCACTCACAGAAGAGAGGAGGGATCTAAAGTTTCTGGGCAGAGAATTGACAATGATAAAAATTGTCTGATGTATTTTGTTGTTTCTTCTTTAAATACTGCTGAATTAAACATACTCTTAAATTTCTGGGTAAAATAAGTATTATTTTGTAAATAAAGAAGCTAGACAATTCTGCCAAATTGCTTCAAATATAGGTAATAGACAAATCAGTATACACCTTAGTCATAGCAAATGGAAAGACAATAAAGTGTCAAAACACCCACATAACAGAGTTGTTGCAAGAATTCGTCTATTCAAAAATTAAACTATTTACAGCTTCCCTGGTGGAGCAGTGGTTGAGAGTCTGCCTGCTGATGCAGGGGACACGGGTTCATGCCCCAGTCCGGGAGGATCCCACGTGCTGTGGAGTGGCTGGGCCTGTGAGCCATGGCCACTGAGCCTGCACGTCCGGAGCCTGTGCTCTGCAACAGGAGAGGCCACAACAGTGGGAGGCCAGCGTACTGCAAAAAATAAAAATAAATAAAAATAAAGTATTTAATATGAAACTATTTTAAAGAAATTATTTCAGATTAGTGATTTCTTTTCATGGATTAATGCTTAACCAGTAATAACTAAACCAGTAAAAATACTTAAATATAATGCTGGAAAAACTTTTGATTGAAATTCAATAATTGGTTCACATCACTGAGAATGATACCACTAGTGGTATTTAAACCAGTACAAAACATCTGTATTCATTTTTAAAAATTATTAACAAAGTATTTATCAAGCATGTACTATGTGTCAGGCACAGGTCCAGGCACTGAGGATACAGGAGTGAATGAAACAGACAAAAATCCTTGTCTTTCTGAAGTTTACACAACCTTCATTTGTAGTTGTAGCTTCATGGTAATTACACTTAAGGGTTCAAGTATCTGATTATTTCATTATATCTTCTACTGCTATTATGTCTGAGCATTTATATAGAGACATAATAATTTTATTATACTTTGCCTTTATTCCTCCTTTATCCTGAATTTAAGGCCTTGTATTTTTTAAAAAATTATGTTTGTAAGTATTATCTTTGAGTTTAATTTTGGCATCGTAGAGGAAACATTCCACAGTATTTATTATAAAAAGAGGCATTAAATGATTGAGTTGATAACAACTTCATTAAAGTACACACATTCTAAATGTCAGGAAAATGATAAAGTCCTTGAGATCTATCATATGAATGCTGACCTGAGAGTTTTTGAAGATTCTAGAGTAAGTGTCCTTGTATCTTTAAAAAGATGTAATGTCCACTACAAATAAATATGCTATGCTTTACTTTATCACTAAAAAAAAAAAAAACAGTATAATATCTATGAAGTTTCTCGACTAGAAAATATCTCTTTTCTCAGTTACACTTCTGAAATATCAACTCTCCATAGCTCTCTGGTGGGGAAAGTATCTAACCTTGCATTACAAGTTCTCCTGCTCTTCTTGTTCAGTTACAGAGTTAGTCTGACAATTCCCAAGTCTCTCTCTATGAGTCGGTTTTCTTACATACATCAAGATCTGCACAACCATTTTGCAACTGGAGGTCTCCACTTGCATATTACACTGTCATTTCAAATCCCTAACTAAACTCATTCTGATTTCCATTCTCAAATTTACACTCTCTCTTCTCTCTGTGAATGGCATGAGGATATCTACCCAGTTGAATACTGAGACACTGAAGAGTTATCCTAGATATCTCCTTCTCACTCACACTCACTCATCTATCTCCTAATCTCTGAAATTCTCCTCAGTATATTCCTAGTGACACTAAACAGTTTCAGAGAGGCATCATTTCTAGCCTAGATGACTAAAAAAAGCTTCATAAAGTTTATCTTTCTCTTAGTATCATCTGGTCTTGTCTATTTCTAGTCCATTTTCCTCTCCACAGGATCCAGATTAATCATTCTTGAAAGAAAATCTGGTTATATCATGTCCACATTAAAATCTCTTCAAGGGTATTACATTGTCCTCTGGATAAAATTCAAAATCTGAAATAGGATTAGATTGGATTCTTTAGTCTCTGTTTTCTCCAATTCTAATTCTCTACTCATAAACTCCTACTCATTATTCAGGCTTCTTTCAAGGTGTCACTTCTATTATGGAATCATTTCTGGTCACTCAACCTGTCCTAGGATGTGTAACTTCCTATGTGCTCTCAAAGACTCCTATCCTACTGCTTTCACAGTGCTCATCACAAAACATAGTAATTAATATTTTGTTTGCCTCTCTAGCTTTCTGTTTTGTACCTCTGTATCCTAATCCTAAACACAATAGTGGGTATAGTAGTTGCCCAAATATATTACTGAATTCATAAATAAAGATTATTACTAAATAGTAATGTATATTCAATGGTAATATTTTATATTTTTGAAAGAGTAATTTTTTGTAGTTAAAAGACTTCATTTCATTGAGAAGTTTTAGGTTCACAGAAAAATTGAGCAGAATGTAAAGAGTGCTCCCATATAACCTCATACTTGTATCCTCCTATTATTAATATCTTGAATTACATGGTACATTTGTTACAGTTAATGACCCAATACTGATAAAATTATTATTAAGAAAAGTCCACAGGTTACATTATGATTTACTCAGATTTATATTTTTTCCTTGTTTCTGGTACTTTAGAATAAATCAGAAAATTTGCATTTTGTACTTTATAAATATAAAATGAAATTTCTAAGGATTTGGGCCAAAATATGGGCAAACACTGGTGAAGTTTATCTAATATACTTATTGCATTAAACAAATATTTTTTCAGTACTACAAATATATGAAGTGCTGTGCTAGGTTCTGAGGATTCAAAGCTGAATAAGATACGGCCCCTTCCATTACTGAGCCCCCTTTCATTTGTGGAAGAGAGGAGGAATGAGTAACCTAATTACTTGATGGCAGGTTAGTAGGTGCTGTGGTGGGATATTCATAGAGTGCCACTTCAATAAAATAGAAAATTTCAAAACATTAGACTCTCTGTGGAGAAGATGACTGGGGAAGGTTTACCAGAGGATATGATAGCTTGAACTGAATGTTGAAATTTGAATAGGATTTAGCAGATGAATAAGGAAAATAAAATCATTCCAACTGGAATAACAGCATGTGTGAAGGCATGAAGTCTAAAACAAAAGAACATGTTTTAGTGGCTAAAGAAAAGGGGAACAGATGTTACAAAGCAACACGAGAGAAATAAGTCAGTTAATGAAAGATGTTCATTTCTAAGCTAAGATGTATGACTTTTATCTTCAAAAATAGGAATTTAGAGTACTATGTTTGGAAATGAGATTATAATTTTAGTTTTATTTAAAAGATTACTCTGTATTAGTAGAATAAAAATAAATTTTAAAATATGAATCCATAGAAATGTACATATATGATAAAAAATTTAACATAATCACTTGCAGATTAAATATAAGATAAATAATTCCCAAGTCACTACAGAACAAAAGACTAAAGAACGTTTGAGTAATTTAGTTAAAGCAGTGAACTTGGGGTAAAAGAATAGTGTGAAATATTAAAAGCATAAAATATGAAGTGTAATAATAGAAGTAAGCCCAACTGGGACTTCCCTGGTGGCACAATGGTTAAGAATCCGGCTGCCAATGCAGGGGATGTGGGTTTGAGCCCTGGTCCAGGAACATCCCACATGCTGTGGATCAACTTAGCCTGTGAGCCACAACTACTGAGCCTGCATGCTACAACTACTAAAGCTCACGTGCCTAAGGCCTGTGCTCTACAACAAGAGAAGACACCACAATGAGAAGCCCGTGCACCGCAACAAAGAGTAGCCCCCATTCACCACAACTAGAGAAAGCCCACACACAGCAATAAAGACCCAACGCAGCCAAAAATAAATAAAATAAATAAATAAAAATAATGACACTTTAAAAAACAAAAGAAGTAAACCCAACTGAAGATAAATGTGCTAAACCTCAGTACTTAAAAGCTCTTAGACCACAAAACAATGAAAATATATGAAGACCAAAAACTAAATAATACAAACAGAATAAAAATAATGTGATATGAGAACAATTAAAAAGCAATAGTGGCAATATCAATATTATACAAATGATCATGGTCATTATCAACATGATTATAATCATCATAGAATTTTTGATTTACCATGTTGCCAGATACTATATAAGGATTAAATGTACAGTATAACATGAACATTTAATCATCAAAAACATTTATGAATCAAATAATTTATTACTGTTTTATGACCTAATATATGATCTATCCTAGAGAATTTTTCGTATGCACTTGAGAATATTTATTATGCTGCTGCAGGATGGAATGTTCTGAAAATGCCTGTTAAGTCTCTTTGTTCTAATGTGTAGTTTAAGACCAATGTTTTCTTATTGATTTTCAATCTAGATGATTTTTCCATTGTTGAAAGTGAGGTATTGAAGTTCCCTACTATCCTTATATTGCTATTTATTTTTCCTTTAGTTCTATCAATATTTGCTTTATATATTTAGGTTTTCCTTAGCTGTGTGCATAAATATTTACAATAATTACAATATTCTCCTGGTTGATAATCATTAATCATTATATATGCCCTTAATCATTATATAATGACATTTCATGGCTCTTTTACAGTCTTTGCCTTAAAGTTTTTTTTTTTTTTTTTCTGATATAACTCTAGCTATCCTTGTTTTCTTTCGGTTTCTATTCTCATGGAATCTCTTTTTCATCACTTCATTTTGATTTTGTGTGTATCCCTAAGGCTGAAGTGAGTCTCTTATGATTAGAATATAGTTCAGTCTTGATTTTTATCCATTTGGCCACTCCATGTCTTTTGATTCAAGAATGCAGTCCATTTAAATTTTAAATATTATTGATATGTATGGACTTACTGTTACCATTTTGTTAATTGTTTTCTGGTTGTTTTGTAATTCCTTTATTCTGCTCTTCTTCCCTTTGTCTCTTCTTTGGAATTTGATAATTTTCTGTAGTGGTATGCTTAGTCTTCTTTCTCTTTATTCTTTGTGTATCTGTTATAGGTTTTTGTTTTGTGGTTTTCTTGAGGTTTATATAAAATATAACTGTCCATTTTAAGTTGATAACAACTTATGTGTGAACGCATACTGAAACTATATATTTTTACAGTTCCTTCACATGTTTTATGTCACAATTTACATTCTTTATATTTACATCTTTAGTTTTAGAGTTTTTAATCTTTTTAACCTCTGTGTACATTAACAAACTATTGTAGTTGTAGCTATTGCTATTACTTTTATCTTTTAACCTTCATGCTAGACTTCTAAGTGATTTACCCACCATCTTTACACTACAATGCTAAATTTAGAGTATTCTGAATTTAGCTACATATTTACCTTTACCAGTGATATTTATACTTTCCTATAGTTTCTTGTTACTAATTAGCATCTTTTCATTTCAGCTTGAAGACGTCCCTTTAATATTTCTTAAATGTGCGTGGGTTGATCTCTGGGCTTTCTATCCTGTTCCATTGATCTATATTTCTGTTTTTGTGCCAGTACCACACGGTCTTGATTACTGTAGCTATGTAGTTTAGTCTGAAGTCAGGGAGCCTGATTCCTCCAGCTCCATTTTTTGTTCTCAAGATTGCTTGGGCTATTCGGGATCTTTTGTGTTTCCACAAAAATTGTGAAATTTTTTGTTCTACTTCTGTGAAAAATGCCAGTGGTACTTTGATAGGAATTGCATTGAATCTGCAGATTGCTTTGGGTAGTAGAGTCATTTTCACAATGTTGATTCTTCCAATCCAAGAACATGGTATATCACTCCATCTATTTGTATCATCTTTAATTTCTTTCATTAGTGTCTTATAATTTTCTGCATACAGGTCTTTTGTCTCCTTAGGTAGGTTTATTCCTAGATATTTTATTCTTTTTATTGCAATGGTAAATAGGAGAGTTTCCTTAATTTCAGTTTCAGACTTTTCATCATTAGTGTATAGGAATGTCAGAGTTTTCTGTGCATTAATTTTGTATCTGGCTACTTTACCAAATTCATTGATTAGCTCTAGTAGTTTTCTGGTAGCATCTTTAGGATTCTCTATGTATAGTATCATGTCATCTGCAAACAGTGACAGCTTTACTTCTTCTTTTCCGATTTGGATCCCTTTTATATCCTTTTCTTCTCTGATTGCTGTGGCTAAAACTTCCAAAACTATGTTGAATAAGAGTGGTGAGAGTGGGTAACCTTGTCTTATTCCTGATCTTAGTGGAAATGGTTACAGTTTTTCACCATTGAGAACGATGTTGGCTGTGGGTTTGTCATATATGGCCTTTATTATGTTGAGGAAAGTTCCCTCTATGCCTACTTTCTGCAGAGTTTTTATATAAATGGGTGTTGAATTTTGTCGAAAGCTTTCTCTGCATCTATTGAGATGATCATGTGGTTTCTCTCCTTCAATTTGTTAATATGGTGTATCACATTGATTGATTTGTGTATATTGAAGAATCCTTGCATTTCTGGAATAAACACCACTTGATCATGGGGTATGATCCTTTTAATGTGTTGTTGGATTCTATTTCCTAGTATTTTGTTGAGGATTTTTGCATCTATGTTCATCAGTGATATTGGCCTGTAATTTCCTTTCTTTGTGACATCTTTGTCTGGTTTTGGTATCAGGGTGATGGTGGCCTTGTAGAATAAGTTTGGGGGTGTTCCTCCCTCTGCTATATTTTGGAAGAATTTGAGAAGGATAGGTGTTAGCTCTTCTCTAAACGTTTGATAGAATTCCACTGTGAAGCCATCTGGTCCTGGGCTTTTGTTTGTTGGAAGATTTTTAATCACAGTTTCAATTTCAGTGCTTGTGATTGGTCTGTTCATATTTTCTATTTCTTCCTTGTTTGGTCTCAGCACATTGTGCATTTCTAAGAATTTGTCCATTTCTTCCAGATTTTCCATTTTATTGGCATAGAGTTGCTTGTAGTAATCTCTCATGATCTTTTGTATTTCTGCAGTGTCAGTTGTTATTTCTCCTTTGTCATTTCTAATTCTATTGATTTGAGTCTTCTCCCTTTTTTTCTTGATGAGTCTGGCTAATGGTTTATCAATTTTGTTTATCTTCTCAAAGAACCAGTTTTAGTTTTATTGATCTTATCTATCGTTTCATTTCTTTTTCACCTATATCTGATCTTTATGATTTCTTTCCTTCTGCTAACTTTGGGGGTTTTTTTTTGTTGTTGTTCTTCTTTCTCTAATTGCTTTAGGTGCATGGTTAGTTTGTTTATTTGAGATATTTCCTGTTTCTTAAGGAAGGATTGTGTTGCTATAAACTTCCCTCTTAGAGCTGCTTTTGCTGCATCCCATAGGTTTTGGGTCGTCGTGTCTCCATTGTCATTTGTTTCTAGGTATTTTTTGATTTCCTCTTTGATTTCTTCAGTGATTACTTGATTATTAAGTAGTGTATTGTTTAGCCTCCATGTGTTTGTATTTTTTACAGATCTTTTCCTGTAATTGATATCTAGTCTCATAGCGTTGTGGTTGGAAAAGATACTTGATACAATTTCAATTTTCCTTAATTTACCATGGCTTGATTTGTGATCCAAGATATGATCCATCCTGGAGAATGTTCCATGAGCACTTCAGAAGAATGTGTTTTCTGTTGTTTTTGGATGGAAGTCCTATAAATATCAATTAAGTCCAACTTGTTTAATGTATCATTTAAAGCTTATGTTTCCTTATTTATTTTCATTTTGGGTGATCTGTCTTTTGGTGAAAATGGGGTGTTAAAGTCTGCTAATATGATTGGGTTACTGTCGATTTCCCCTTTTATGGCTGATAGTATTTGCCTTATGTACTGAGGTGCTCCTATATTGGGCGCATAAATATTTACAATTGTTATATATTCTTCTTGGATTCATCCCTTGATCATTATGTATTGTCCTTCTTTGTCTGTTGCAATAGCCTTTGTTTCAAAGTCTATTTTGTCTGATATGAGAATTGCTACTCTAGCTTTCTTTTGATTTCCACTTGCATGGAATATCTTTTTCCATCCCCTCACTTTCAGTCTGTATGTGTCCCTAGGTCTGAAGTGGGTCTCTTGTAGACAGCATATATATGGGTCTTGTTTTTGTATCCATTCAGTGAATCTGTGTCTTTTGGTGGAAGCATTTAATCCATTTACATTTAAGGTAATTATCAATATGTATGTTTCTATTCCCATTTTCTTAATTGTTTTGGGTTTGTTATTGTAGGTCTTTCCCTTCTCTTGTGTTTCCTGCCTAGAGAAGTTCCTTTAGCATTTGTTGTAAAGCTGGTTTGGTGGTGCTGAATTCGCTTAGCTTTTGCTTGTCTGTAAAGGTTTTAATTTCTCCATCAAATCTGAATGAGATCCTTGCTGGGTAGAGTAATCTTGCTTGTAGGTTTTTCTCCTTCATCACTTTCAATATGTCCTGCCACTTCCTTCTGTCTTGCACAGTTTCTGCTGAAAGATCAGCTGTTAACCTTATAGAGATTCCCTTGTGGTTTTTTTTGTTTGTTTGTTTTTCCCTTGATGCTTTTAATATGTTTTCTTTGTATTTAATTTTTGATAATTTGATCAATATATGTTTTGGCATGTTTCTCCTTGGATTTATCCTGTATGGGACTCTCTGTGCTACCTGGACTTGGTTAACTATTTCCTTTCCCATATTAGAGAAGTTTTCAACTATAATCTCTTCAAATATTTTCTCAGTCCCTTTCTTTTTCTCTTCTTCTTCTGGAACCCCTATAATTTGAATGTTGGTGTGTTTAATGTTGTCCCAGACGTCTCTGAGACTGTCCTCAGTTCTTTTCATTCTTTTTTCTTTATTCTGCTCTGCAGTAGTTATTTCCACTATTTTATCTTCCAGGTCACTTATCCTTTCTTCTGCCTCAGTTATTCTGCTATTGATCCCTTCTAGAGAATGTTTAATTTCATTTATTGTGTTGTTCATCATTGTCTGTTTGCTCTTTAGTTCTTCTATGTCCTTGTTAAACATGCCTTGTAGTTTGTCTATTCTATTTCCAAGATTTTGGATCATCTTTACTATCATTATTCTGAATCGTTTTTCAGGTAGACTGCCTATTTCCTCTTCATTTACTATGCCTGGTGGGATTTTACCTTGCTCCCTCATCTTCTGTGTGTTTTTTGGTCTTCTCATTTTGCTTAACTTACTGTGTTTGGGGTCTCCTTTTTTCAGGCTGCCGGTTTGTAGTTCCCATTGTTTTTGGTGTCTGTCCCCAGTGGCTAAGGGTGGTTCAGTGGGTTGTGTAGGCTTCCTAGTGGAGGGGACTAGTGCCTGTGTTCTGGTGGATGAGGCTGGATCTTGTCTTTCTTGTAGGCAGGTCCACATCTGGTGTTGTGTTTTTGGGTGTCTGTGGCCTTATTATGATTTTACGCAGCTTCTCTTCTAATGAATGGGACTGTGCTCCTGTCTTGTTAGTTGTTTGGCATAGGGTGTCCAGCAATGTATCTTGCTGGTCGTTGAGTGAAGCTGGGTCTTGGCATTGAGATGGTGATCTCTGGGAGATTTTCACTGTTTGATATTATGTGGTACTGGGGAGTCTTTTGTGGACCAGTGTCCTGAAGTTGGGTCTCCCGCCTCAGAGGCACAGCACTGACTCCTGGCTGAAACACCAAGAGCTTTTCAGCCACATGGCTCAGAATAAAAGGAAAAAAACTATAGAAAGAAATAAAGAAAGAGGATAAAATAAAATAAAATAAAGTAGAGTAAAATAAAATATAGTTATTAAAATAAAAAAT
This sequence comes from Globicephala melas, assembly GCF_963455315.2. NCBI lineage: Eukaryota > Metazoa > Chordata > Mammalia > Artiodactyla > Delphinidae > Globicephala > Globicephala melas. Next base: position 115,371,730 of record NC_083314.1, read on the forward strand.
AATTATTAAGAAAAAAAATTAAGAAGTAAAGAAAAAAAACGGACAGACAGACCCCTAGGACAAATGGTGAAAGCAAAGCTATACAGACAAAATCACACACAGAAGCATACACATACACACTCACAAAAAGAGAGAAAGGGGAAAAAAATAATGTATCTTTGCTCCCAAAGTCTACCTCCTCAATTTGGGATGATTTGTTGTCTATTCAGGTATTCCACAGATGCAGGGAACATCAAGTTGACTGTGTAGATTTCATCTGCTGCTTCTGATGCTGCTGGGATAGATTTCCCTCTCTTCTTTGTTCGCACAGCTCCCACCATTCAGCTTTGGATTTGGACCTGCCTCTGCATGTAGGTTGCCTGAGGGCGTTTGTTCTTCGCTCAGACAGGACGAGGTTAAAGGAGCAGTTGATTCGGGGGCTCTGGCTCTTTCAGGCTGGGGGGAGACAGGGGTACTGAGTTCGGAGTGAGCCTGCGGCAGCAGAGTCCAGTGTGATGTTGCACCAGCCCGAGGCATGCCATGCTTTCTCCTGGGGAAGTTGTCCCTGGATCAAGGTGCCCTGGCAGTGGCGGGCTGCACAGGCTCCCGGGAGGGGAGGTGTTGATAGTGACCTGTGCTTGCACACAGGCTTATTGGTGGCTGCAGCAGCAGCCTCAGTGTTACATGCCCGTCTCTGGGGTTCGCGCCAATAGCCATGGCTTGCGCCCGTCTCTGGAGCTCCTTTAAGCAGCGCTCTTAATCCCCTCTCCTTGCGCACCAGGAAACAAAGAGGGAAGAAAAAGTCTCTTGCCTCTTCGGCAGTTCCAGACATTTTCCCGGATTCCCTACCTGCTAGCTGTGGCACATTAGCCCCCTTCAGGCTCTGTTCACGCCGCCAATCCCAGTCCTCTCCCTGGGATCTGACTTCCGAAGCCCGAGCCTCAGCTTCCCGCCCCCGGCCGCCCAAGCAGGTGAGCAGACAAGCCTCTGGTGAGTGCTGGTGTGTGCTGGTCAGCACCAATCCTCTGGGGAATCTCTCTGCTTTGCCCTCTGCACCCCTGTTGCTGCGCTCTCCTCCGTGGCTCCAAAGCTTCCCCCCTCTGCCCCCCGCAGTCTCCGCCTGTAAAGGGGCTTCTAGTGTGTGGAAACCTTTCCTCCTTCACAGCTCCCTCCCACTGGTGCAGGTCCCATCCCTATTCTTTGTCTCTGTTTTTTCTTTTTTCTTTTGCCCTACCCAGGTACGTTAGGAGTTTCTTGCCTTTTGGGAGGTCTGAGGGCTTCTGCCAGCATTCAGTAGGTGTTCTATAGGAGCGGTTCCACCTGCAGATGTATTTCTGATGTATTTGTGGGGAGGAAGGTGATCTCCATGTCTTACTCTTCTGCCATCTTGAAGCTTAAGCTCTACAAAAGCAATTCTTAAGGAACCACATAGGAACCAAAAATAGTAACTTGTTAATTCTTGAGTCATAGAGGATATCAACTTCTCAAGTCAGAATATACCAAAAAGTAGAGAACATAGACAAATGTGTACTTGGGAAATGTACAGCTGCAAAATAAGTAGAATAATAAATGAATCAAATATTCTACTAACAGAGATATGTTAGGCAAAATTCTTCATGACCCTGTATACACATGCCTTTTCCCAGTTATTCAGTCAAATACTAATTTAGACACTACTATGAAGGATTTTGCAAATGTAATTGAGGTCACAAACCAGTTGACCTTAAGGTAGGAAAATAGCCTGATGTGCCTGGCCTAATCACATAATCTCTTTAAATATGATGTACAGAGAGATATGAGAGGTTAGAGATCCAAAGCATGATAAGGATTTAGCATGCTTCCATCTGAGGATGAAAAACCACATGGCAAGGAAGGTGGGTGGTCTCTAGAAGCTGAAGCAGATGACAGCAAAAAGGACACAAAGACTTCAGTTCTATGACAACAAAAACTGAATTCTGAAGATAATGAGAATAAACTTATGAGTAGAATTTTTTTCAGAGCCTCCAGAAGATTTGCCTGACCAATCTTGTGATTTTGACTTTACAATACCTCGAGCAGAGATCCCAGCAATGTCATGTTGAACTTCTGACCTTCATTGAGGCAATAATTGGTATTATCTTAAGTTGCAATGTTTGCTGTCATTTGTTTTGCAGTAATAAACATTAATACAAAAATTGTAGAAGTACAATGAAATAACCCCTAAGAATCAGTAGAAAAGAAGTTATAAAAATGACAAAATAACTTAATAAATAAGGATAGTTAGAAATGAGAACATATATAAAGCTAGTTATTTGAACACTATAATTAAATATACAAACCTCTGAAAGATAATCATGAAAAAGTGTGTGAAAATAGTAATTCACAATATTAGGAACGTGAAAAAAGATAAAACTTCAGACACAGAAAAATTATTTTTCAGATTAATTATGTACATGAAATCATGATCATGAAATTTAAGCACTCAATGAAATAGCAAAATTTTTGTTACAAAATTAAATTGTTACATTGACCAGAGAAATTCCTCAAATCATTTCCTGACCCAGATGGTTTCATAGATGAATTTGTACAAACTTATAAAAATACACAATTTATTTGATTTTCAATCTTTTCCAAGGTACAGAGAAATAAGAGAAATTTCCCAATTCATTTTATGAAGTTAATATGATGCTGCTACCAACTCCTAACAAACATTATATAAATAGAATAAAACAAAAATGACACAACAACATACAAAGAAATTCACTTTATGGATATAGATGAATGATACATACAGTAGTAGTGAATCAAATATAACAGAATATTACATTTATAAAATACCATTATAAAGAGAAGTTCTCTGTGAGAACTCAAGAGATTTTCATTACTAGAAAGTAAATTACCATAACCAATCATTACATGGGAGAAGGGGAGAACCTTGATGATTTTTATGATGGAAGCTAAAAGACTTCACCAATTGAATTCAATTTCTGATAGAAAAGAAATATTTCCTTATTAAATAGTATCATGATATATTTTTTCTTCAACAAGTACAGGGGAAACTTTCAAGCCAAGCCTGGTTGGAGTTGCAATGTGAATTTTTAGAATATTTTCCCATTTTAAAAACAGTAAGAATGATAAATGAAGTAGTGGAGTAAAAGGAGTTAAAAGGTCTATGGTTTATGCAGTAGCAAGAAAGTGGTAAAATAACTTGTTTTAGCCTGTAATAAGTATAGGATGAGTTCTGTAATCTCTAGGGAAGTCACTAGAAATAGTTACAGAATATATAACTAAAGAGTTCATTTAAGAAAAAAAAAATATTTTGCTAAATCAAAAGTCAGAAAGAAAACAGTAAAAAAGAAACATTGTAGGATGGCAGACATAAATACAGCTATATCAATTAATACATTAAATGTAAATAGGTTAAATTCATCAAGTAAAAGACTAAGATGGTGAAGGTAAAAAGCAACTATATTACTCAGCCATGAAATGAAATGAAATTGAATTATCTGTAGTGAGGTGGATGGACCTAGAGTCTGTCATACAAAATGAAGTAAGTCAGAAAGAGAAAAACAAATACCGTATGCTAATGCATATATACGGAATTTTTTTAAAAAAGAAAAAAAAATGGTACTGATGAACCTAGTTGCAGGGCAGGAATAAAGAGGTAGACATAGAGAATGGAGTTGATGACATGGGGTGGAGGGTGAAGCTGCAGTGAAGTGAGAGTAGCATCGACATATATACATTACCAAATGTAAAATAGTTGACTGGTGGGAAGCAGCAGCATAGCACAGGGAGATCAGCTCAGTGCTTTGCAATGACCTAGAGGGGTGGGATAGGGAGGATGGGAGGGAGGCTCAAGAGGGAGGGGATATGGGGACATGTGTATGCATGTGACTGATTTGCTTTGTTGTACAACAGAAACCAACACAGTATTGTGAAGCAATTATATTCCAATAAAGATCTATTAAAAAAAACTATATATTGCTTATGAGACATACTTTATGTATAAGAACACAAAATAGTTGAAAGAGAAATGTTGGAAAATGATAGCATGAAACATTGACAAAGAGAAAATTGGTGTTGCTATACAAATATAAGACAAAATAGACCTCAGGGTAAGAGCACTACTAGAGATAAGAGGGCCATATTAAAATATTTAAAAATCAATTCAATAGGAAGATATTACAATCTCAAATATCATAAATTCATATTACAGAACAAAAAGGAGAAAAGAGGAAATCCACAATCATTTAACACACTTCCTTCTATAACTGACAGAAGAAATGTGCATACAAAAAATTAGAAGATATAAACAATTATATTTTTAAACACAATCTAATTGATATGTAGAGAACATTTCACTGAGAACAACAGAATATATATTTTTAAGTACACATGTATAAAATTTACCCATATACTAGGCCGAAAAGAAAGCCTCAACATAGCTTTGTGCAGTGGCAGTATAGTAGACAATGAGGCTTATCCGACGCACAATTATTGCTAATTGAAAGCCTCAACATAATCCAAAAACTTGAAATTATCCAGTTATGTTTTTTGATGAGAGTGGAATTTATCTAGAAATCAATAATGAAAATAGAATCAGAAAAACCCAACTGCCTGATATGAAATAATACATTTCTAAATAATTCAAGGTACAAATAGGAAATAAAAACAGAAAATATTTTGAAGCAACTAACAATAAATATCTGAAACAACAAAACATGCGTGGTGTAGTACTTTTCATTTTCAGCCAAGGTGGTATAGCAAGACCAAATCTATGCTCTTCTTCAACAACAAAGGAAAGAGGAGGAAATACGAAACAACATTCCAGACATTGGAAAACAGTGAAGAAATGCAAGCCATATGACGAGGATAACAAACAAGGTGACCTGTACACTTACAGGAACTGACTCCTAGAAGCATGTCTAGCCTGCAATGCCAGAGAGAGAACCCAGATTTAAGGGCTTGCAGAACTGAGGGGCCAAAGAAGGGAGTTGGGGAGGCCACAGCAGTAAGAATTTGTAGAGAAGTTATATTCTCATACTACATTTTAACTATTTGTTATGGTGTGTGATGAAATAAGAACAAAAATGTTGACTAAAATTTAGAAATGTATTCATGCAGTTTACATTAGATAAATAAGGAAGTAAGAAGCAAGTTCATTTATTACATCAAAAAATTTAAATATTGATTTGCATGGTGATGGTTAAAAATGTGCAAAAACTATATTTGAGATAAGAGTTTTTTACACATAACTTTTTGCTTAGTTACAATTGAAGAAAAGATTATGAATACAATAGTTCTTGTCTATATTAATCACCCATATAGACATTTTAAGTAAACAATTTACTCAATACATATTTCTGGTTGAGGCATTATGGTAAACTTCCTAAATTAATTAAAGAATTTCAAATACCAAAGATGATCTCATTGTAACATCATTTAAACCAAAATTGATTAATAAAAATTTTACCTAAAGTATGCTTTAAAAAAAAAATTCTCTCCCACTTGACTGATAAAATTAATTGACTGCTTTTGAATTGTGAACAGAGCCACTATTATGAAGGGAATTTTTGGATTTAATTTTTCAGGTGTTTAACACAATTATTCTCCTCCCTTGTTAGTGGACGTAAATGACATATACTAAGAATAAACACATAAAACTCTGTAAGAATACTGATAGCATTTGAGTACCTGGTTCATATGCCCCAGACTAGACAGTGAGGCTGCACTTCATCTTGCCTTTCCTTAGCTAGGCTAGTTCACCCAATAATACTCTGTATCATAGCTGATCTGAGATGCATCTCTGACACATACAAAGAGTCTTGGGAAAAACAGTAGACATGTTTTCCCTTTAGTTGTTCAGACACATAGAGCAGATTTTTGCCGGTTCACATTTTCACATTTTCCTGTATTCAAAGTGTTTGGTGCTTCTAACTTCACTGCATAATGTTAGGGTCAGAGAGGTCCAAGTGTTGAAAGGAAATTGATAACATAAGTCTGGAGTTCATTAGTAAAATCAAGTTATATTCCATCTATATCTCCACAAAGAATTACCAAAAAAAAGAAAGAAAAGAGGAAAATCACCAGGATGAAATGAGGATTTATCTGGCTTCTCCAAGTGTTCTTAGTAATGTTTTATGTCTGAATTTCAAAGAATATTCTTGGAATTCTTCTGCCCATGTGGCTGTTTATAAACATTTATAGATTGAAGGGATGCATGATTAATATCTGTTCTGAACACTTTCATGATAGTAAATTTATCTGTTCTTCAGGTAAACTATAGGTTCCTCATTGGTCTCACTGACAGTCTGACAAAAATGCATTTGTTTTGACTTTAGATTGTATGGGCTCATTGGTTGCTGTCTAAGTATAGATAATTCTTCATTCATTCTCTCAGTTACTACCATTGTGCTTGTGCTGTGTTGAAATAATCATGCCTCTTCCCCAGGAGAGCTCACAGCATAGTGATATTAATCTGCAAACAAACCATTGCAAAATACTGCGATGATTTCCCTAAAAAGAGGT